>NW_018405055.1:1178495-1202089 GCF_002113885.1 Mizuhopecten yessoensis
CGGGGATATAAATTCATGTTTAAACCTAACCTCGATAATGTTTACCTACAATATGTTCTTCAAGCGGGGATATAAATTCATGTTTAAACCTAACCTCGATAATGTTTACCTACAATATGTCCTGCAAGCGGGGGATATAAATTCATGTTTAAACCTAACCTCGATAATGTTTACCTACAATATATGTTCTTCAAGCGGGGATATAAATTCATGTTTAAACCTAACCTCGATAATGTTTACCTACAATATGTTCTTCAAGCGGGGATATAAATTCATGTTTAAACCTAACCTCGATAATGTTTACCTACAATATGTCGCGCAAACGGGGGATATAAATTCCACGAATGGGATTGTTAGAAGTAGTTCAGCAGTTTATACACTAGAGAATGTTATGGCATAATTCTACGATTGGATCGTTCCTCTTACACGCATTTAAACATTGCCATAGAACAATAAATTTCCTGACTTTATCAACTCCTTTTAGACCCCAATATTGTATGTCTGTCTACAATTTATACAAGACGGCGATTATTTCACTGTAATACATGCAGGATAACAATTACATTGGTGTAACATAAGTCTTCCATTAAGTGCATAGGAGTACGCATGGACTTGTTTTCGCACCACACCGAAATCTACAGATATCGCTTGAAAGAAATATTATCAATACTAGGAAGTGCATAAACCGATAAAGTGAGTTTAAAATGCCCCTATATTATCGTCACACATTCTGGAAACAGTTTGGTGATACAAAACGTATTGGAACATTATCTACTGCCAAAAACAGTTGGCAACTGACATCGCCTGACAGAAATAAACAGCTGTTGAACAATCTTATATGAAGCGTTTGCATGTTTTGATTTTTTTTTTTAATATCAGAACGCTTTTTTCCCCTGCCATTTTCATTGTTTATCTGTACATTATCTAGAAAATCTATAACATTCGTTTTGTAAAAATTTTGCTCCAAATTCCAAAGGTATACTTATTAATCATTATTTAGGAATCGGGGATGTGAAAAGTCTATCCTGGGTTGTAGAGTACGGGTTCTAAACCTCGGCCGACCTTCGTTTTGACCCAAAAGCCCTCTACGGTAGAGTACCCATACATTGGAATAACATAATCTGTTTCTCTTTCCTAGTAAACAACATCACTAAAACCATTATCGAAACACATCACATATTTATAGTTAGTATACCAGCTTCCTACATGAATACAATTAATAAATTATTAAAAAGTTTGAAAATCTTTTTAGTCGGGTTTAACTTTTAAAGTTTAACAAGGTTTATATAAAATCTATTACTGATTAACGACATCAGTTCATCAGGTGGTTAAAATTAAAAAAACCCCAAACAATATGAACAGTACAATGGTAGTCTACTATAGGTACATCAAGACAAACGGTTTTCCCGTGACTAAAGCTATCAATCTGTAGGTATCCCCGAGGGCTTTACGTGTCAAACACTGCTGTGACGCCCACGTCACTCATCTTTACACATTTACAGCCCCTACAAAGTAATCTACAGTTCGGGATATCACTTAAACCATGTAATGCAAAGCAACCTGAGATGAAGAAAAAACAAACTATGGTGACCGTGACACAAGAATTTTGTTTTTTCCTGAACGACACTGATTTCTCAAAACAAAAACTTGAACCATTGAGATGCACCATAATATAGGGATTTTCTCAAACACGAACAAATTCCAATGTCATAACACAGTCCATCGTTTGTTTCGTTCTTGATACGGGCATTTTTATATATACAATAATTGCAAGTTCATTTATGAATTGTAACTTCCTGTGTCGACATTGATATCAAGGGCGAAATAGTTATAAGTGGGAAATTCGTATCAGGCGGAAAAAATAGTATCGGTTTTTAACTGACGTCATCATTTCCGCCGAATGATGTCAACATACAACTCCCCTTCCCCCAGCATCACCATAAATACACATTCAGAAAGAGAACTGCCGATCGTACGTCGGTTAGGACGTCACCGGAATTGGTAGAAAAGGCTTAAATTTAACTGAGGAGTGAAACAGAACCAAAGACCAGCGACTAACAGGAGATGACGGGTATTTTACTGTGAAACCGACCATGAGTGAACGATATTCACTCACTTATTTGTGTTGTTTCAGCCATCAAGCTTAAAGTACTCGGGGCCATATCGTAGTCTAGATTTGAAGCAGTTTTGGATATGAATAGTCAGACTCTCTTTGTGGGTTATATCTAAATAAATAACTAAGACGATAGCACAACATCCCACTGATATATTGAGACGATATGAAGACAATTATATAACATGAGCATGAGTAAGTGCGGTGTTAAAAATCAAACGAGCTTTTACAACACCACTCTCTTATAACACATCCATAGAACCCACATAACACAAAACAGGAGCATTAACCAGTACGATTAAAAAAAGCTTTATTATTGATCATTACCATATAGCGAAAACTGATGACGCAACCGTCAACATACAAAACAAGACAAATGAATGTCCTTTATCAACCCTAGCTTACCCAACAAGGACTGTAGTTCCTTCCTTGTCTACCCATTCTTATCTCAGTGCCAATGTATTCTATAGTCGCTCGCTGGCATTTCCTTCGAGTCCCGGAAAAGGCACATTCCTACAAGGACGACGGAAGGCTTGGAACCTATATTTCGGTTCTAGTCACAGAGAGTGCTTCAGAATCCTATATTTTTCTGCATAAGCACAAGAACATGAATTTATACGTTAATACACATTTACATAAACGAAAAAAAAAAGCCACGAGTATTAAACAGAAACAGTAGCAAAGCATTAACATTGATTAAAGACCATAATGAAGGTGAACGTCAGACACACGTACATATGGTGATTACATATATTTAGAAAAAAAGGTAGAGTATGGAAAAGTTCTTCCATAATATATTACCATAGACCAATTTTATTGTCATAACAATTTTTCAGAATCTTTAAACCATTTTAGCATTTTAGTAGGAAATACATTATAGGCTATGAAGACGTGCTTTTTGCAAATTACACATGCCTATTTTAACATTCTAGCTGATGGATGAGGCGTTAAAAAATCAACACCCAATATTTGTTACCTTATATATAAATGCATTAACAAAACTAATATGGGTTAATAGTAACGACAGCCTTGTGAATGGTGTAATAATAATATATATACACGTATATAGCATATACGTTTGTTATTAATTTGTTTAAAAAATGGCCTATGAATGAATATTAGCGATACATCAATGCTAGGTTATAAATCAAATTGTCTAGCTGGTAAGTTGTGACATAGCTTTGTCGCTTTCTGATTGGTGATAATAAAATATACGTCAATGTCACGTAAGTAAGGGGAGGGGGTGCACAATTGGTAATAATTCGGGAAAATGGCATAACTGCCTTTCCTATAAATACATGTTCTGTAATCTTTACACGAACGAGGTATATATATTGTAGATCCACTTTCAAACGATCAGGTTCGTTATTAATATAAACACGGTTCAACACGCCTATTTCCTTTCAATTTATATTTCAACCTATCATGCTTTATGCGCGTGTCATAGTATGTCCTTGTGACTTCCGCAAAGGTATTATTTCACAGGTAAAAAAACAGTCCAACATGTAATGGAGTAGGTCTGGGAGTTTTCTCCCTTGACGTTTCGTCAACATTTCACTCCGATTATTGGATAACTGTAACTGGTGTAGTCCAGTGAGCTAATATCGATAGCGGGTGCGTTACGTGTAATCGACTAACTTAAGCAAGACCGGGCAGTGATCCTTTTATATAGTCTTTCAGCCATTTGATCCATAGGAACCATGTATAGTACCAGACACGTTACTTTAAATTCAATACTTTGCTGTCTACATCTTCTGGCAAAGATCGTTATCACAATAATTTGCATACATTCCATCACATGTAGATATCCCTGGAAATGAAAGGGCAGACAAATTGGCTAGGCCAGCATTGGCACATAATAGATATGGACGTCAAACTCACTAAAACATAGGTTTATTCTTTAATTTACAAATCTACAGACCAAAAAAATGGAATAACTCCTAGAAAAGTCATAACATTCATGACAACCTTCGACAAATTATAGATATACCAAATAAAAAAAAAATATATAGATACAACAAAACAGATGACGTCATAAGTATTAGGCTAAAATTAGGAAAGACCAAACTAGACACATTAGTGGTTTGTTGAAACATATAAATCTCCAAATTGTTCATTCTGTGAAACCGAAGAAACGATTGATTACATGAATTTTTTAAGAACTCAACATCAAAAAGGTTCATCTTTGGATTTAAAAATTGGTCCACTATACGTTAATATTTTAATAGAATTGGATTAATGAAATGTTCTAAAGAATGCTGGTGTTTGAAGACAAATAAGTTTGCATGCATCATCATAATTATATCAAAATATGCTTCAGCATCCTTTACTAAAACACGTACACCTTGAAATTGCTCAAACAATTTCGAGGTGTACGCGTATTTGTAAAGGATTCCGAGCCAAACCAGCTGATGTGTACAGTGTACATTTTATACATATATAACGATAATAGCAATGACATTTGAAGTAATGTCCTAATTATCTTAGCTCTCAGTTTCAGCAAGTGTCAGAGTACTGACTTAAAATAAAAATCCAACGAGATTTTCAATTTACGCACATGTATACATGTAGTTGTCTCCTAATACAATGATCACCCCGGTATAAAGAAAGATGGAAAAGATACAAGATTGAGCACTGAAGTTCATCCATAATGATCACAACTCATGCTTCAGCACTTAGTTAGTATAACCAATAGCAAAAAGCTACATGTAAAGCGCCTAGGGATATGGGTTGTAAGGTTTTCAAAATTATAAACAAAATGTCTCCTGGGTTTAACCAAAACCATGTAACTATTTAGTTGTCAAGTTATGTTATCGGGAAAGAAAATACTGCAGAGGTGCCTAGGGTAAACTCTATACAATTATGGACTTCAGGTGAGGTCTATCCCTGATGTACGAACCTGGTCCGTAAATCAGGGATAGAACGAAACTGAAGTCCACAATTGTTTTATCATATGACATTTTACAATGAGATTAATAATTTTGCAAGTCATAAACACATGGATGGCATGGACCATTTAGGAATCACAGAGTAAAAGACTTCAAATACAAAATAACATACACAAAAAATGAATTTCAGATTCAATTCATGTGATATTTAGTTTAAAGTAAATATTATTTGCACAATCGACATCATCAATATTCACATAGTTCAGAATTTGATGAGATGATTCATTTGTAGTTGAATTCCGTAGTGTGATTGGTAACAGAATTACAGACTGGCTAGGAAATTACCTAGGCCTAATTTTAGTAGCTGTCTGTAACACTTTTCTATTTATAGGTCGAGGTCTGTAACACTTTTCTATTCATAGAACGAAGTCTGTAACATATAAAAACGTTTGCTTTTGAGGCCGCCCGGGTGAGGAACACTCTTCCTCTCATCATTCACAGTTATATTTCCCCGTTTTAGCCGAGAGAGAATAAGATGAGAGCAAAGAAATCATACCTTGAACACGAAACAGAGAAATCCCCAACCCTCATTGAGATTATCTTGTTGTTTATTTTAAACTTCGGCAGAGTCTCGGGTTGGACAACCAAATGAATCTCCCTCGGATCGGAGATGTTTCGGTTCTATTAATCCAATTTCTTCCGAAGACTGGAAAACTTCAAGGTGTTCAGGAGGTTAGTCCACTCACGGGATGGCCCCGCCTTTCAAATATCTGCAACGAATGACATTTGGTGACTCAGCATGTTCTTGTTTTCTCTCCGCGTATAACATCTATTTTATAGTACTGAAGCATTTCTTTTTTCCGTTGAAATTATTCTTAAAATATATTTTACATATCACGTTTATACCATTTATTTAATCATAATTTCTTAATTCATGATATAATAGTATTTATTCTTTTAATTTTTACACTATGCCATATTAGCATATTTTTTTTTTAGACCATGCATATAGATGTATGTATACTCTCTTTCCCACTTTCACTGTCTCCATACGCTAACACTTAGTAAGTCATATTAGCCATCACACACAATAAACTGTATGGCAAAACCACTACGTGTACATGTAGAATATGTGTCAATAAGGAACATGTTGAGATACTCGATAATTATATTTTTTTCAATACTTTACAGAGATTAAAGCATACTTGTAAATGGACCTTTTTATGTTGAGACAACTTTTCTTTAATCAGTTCCTTTTGTCCGAAACAGAAGCCGTAGTTATCGGCAGCACGCGCCATTTTTACAACGTAATCAAATATTTTTTCCCCTGTTTTCAATACGTATTCCGATTCTATCTGAAGTCGAAAATTTATTCTTTATAGAGAAAAGGTTGTTACATGATCATACATTCCAAGCCAACATCATATGAAAACATGAACTGTTGAAAAATTACAATTTAAAAACAAAATGTTATGCGATCCTATTTACTAGAAGTATGTTGGTTCTCCTTCCTCAGTTATTCATCCTGGTCCGTCATTTTGACATTTTTAATCTAGCTGCGATAACGTAGCTTTCTGACGAAGAGCGATTTTTTTTTTATATATTGCGTTGTCGCGCCAGAGGATGCCGGGTATTCATATTAGTAATAATTTAAATCTTGCATGTCAAAACAAAACAAAAATCGTTTAATTCAGCAATATAATTAAATCATACTATTTTACTGATCCCGGTAATATTATAAATTATGTAAATCTAATAGCACACGTATCTGGATCAGAGAACAGAATACGCCGTGGCCATCAAAACAGTTAGTTTGGAGGGCTTCATGGCAAAATCAAACTAACCAGTCACTAATCCCTTCCTTTCGCAAAAACACAAAGTAAACTCTCTCCGATACATGCCCATTAACATATTAAACTAAGTTCGTCTGTGTTCAAACTCACACAATGATACTAGCGAGGTTAATAGTTTTAGATATTTATTCATAACATAGACAGCGCTAGCATTTCTGTCGATTCCATTACAGCTTAACCGGCTATCCGGAAGAATACATGCACCGTACTAAATGCTAGGGCAGTTATTTTCTCCTTTGAATACTTCCCACCTGCAATAATGATTCCGTAACGTACCCCTTGCGCTATCTTTTGACCATTTGGCAACTTTTCGCTTCGTAGCTGACACGGTACAACACTTTTCTTTCGCTTACTTCACACGGCCAGTCATTTTGTTTACAAAGGAATGGTGTGCTATGCGCATGCGCTAGTAGAGGGAAATCCCGAAACAAAACGTTGGTCAGACAGGTAGAAATACCGATGATTATCTTAGATTTAATCATTTTTATGAATCTATTTCAGCCAAATACGATCGTTATTTTTCACAAGGAGTCTCACTTGATATGTTTATGTAGGATTTGAAAAAAAGACACAAAAAAAGTTACTTCACCGTGATGCCCCTTTAAGGGGATTCCCTACCACCTAGATTCATGGGATAGGATACTTTTTAATGATGATGATGATTGCAATAGGATTTATATCTATATTGGGAATAGTTAGCAGTTTTAATCTCTCGTTACATGTGGAATGTTTTAGTATTTGTCGCAATAAAAGCTCGCATGTATGAGCTATTGTTTCTTGTCCACATGTACGCGACTTTAAATAAAGTTTCTTGTATCTTTGATATTGCTTTATTGTCATAGTTAATTGGTTTTGATTCTCGATAAAAGGGTTTTATCTAGAGTCTCCCTCCCCCCCCCCCCCCCCCCCCCCCCCCCTAAAAATCGTCAAAACATTTCAACCTAATCAGATTATATGAAATGTTGTGCTATATTTATCATTTTTTTCTGAACTTATTGACAGTTCAAGGACGCCATTATATAAGGCCTGGTATGAAAAATAGATAGAAAGAAAAAAAACCGGTAGGCCGTACTTTGTTGCTTGACACCTAATTCACATAAAGTTGCCTCCCTTGCAAAAGTCAATAAAAGTTGCGAAGCGCAATACTTCGAATTTCTCAAAGCATGGCGTATAATGCGGGAGGAATGTCTAGGATATTATCACATGCGATGGATCTATTTTGTAAGTTTTTCGCTTATGCAGTTTTATAAATGTATGATGACTATCTCTGAAAACAATAGATCTGACTCATATGGTAGAATCATCTTAATCAGAGATGTTTACCAGTAAGCTTTGGATAGTATCGATACAAGCCTCAAGCACAGGGGTCGGTTACAAATGTCTGAAATACACAATACTACCGTCACTGTACCCAAATCGGGACAGTATCCACAGCAAGACACTTATGGGAAAACGGCCCAAGAAACTGTGACTCAATGCAAAGTACATGTAAATAAGGTAAAAGTTACGCCGGTTCAAAGGCATCCGTACGAAACCCGGATGGCATTTCGCGTTTTATTTATAGAACCACGCGCCCGAAATATCAACTTGAATTAGAAATGAAAAGTGGATAGTATCTATTTATGAAAAATTAACATGGAACTGGTAGTATGGCATGAAGAACATTGATATTTATCTAAAAAGTGACCTGATTTGGGTAGTGACGTTAGGCCACTTACGCCATATATATGTTAGAACGCATAGGTACATAAGTGTATGTTTATGTGTGCTGTAATCGAGGAAAGGTATCACTTTCCAGAAATAAAATGAGTTAAATGCAAATCTAACGCGCTAAAATCTACCCCGTGATGTTATATTGAACAATAATTCATCCTCGAGGCTTTACCGAACTGTAGATGACATTTTTCTTATCATCACTTGGATGGTGGGGCTCACACCAATCGCTGCAGTGGGCGGAGGGAGATAACTCGTCCATCAGCTTGCTTTATTTTACCAGTGAACAATGAGAAATGAATCAGCATAAACATATTCTTCAATGGTTATTTAAAAAACGATTCGTGCGAGATTAAATATCAAAAGAAGCTAACAACACAGAATAAGAAATCGAGTACAATTTTGCGTTTCGTATAAATAGTGACAAATATCTACCTACTCAAATTGAAAGGCACAAACAGTCAACAATACAAATGTATTCCCTTTGTAATACCTATTCTTTTCTGACTATTTTTAAGCATAAAAGTCCATTGATTTTTAAATATATATATATTTTTTATAAATTCTTTGGTTATAATCGAATGTTTTATGACATAACACAAAGACAATATAGTTCAAATAGTTATTTATCACTTACATTGGCCTTCGCGCGCAGGGCTATTTCAATTTCCACTGCGCATGCCCAGCCTCTGTGTTCCTGAAATGGCGACTCCAGCGAAAGTCAGTAAGCCTGACGCTAAAAACAATCATGAAAACGCCGACGAACAAGCAGGTGAAAGTTTTGTTCCGAAATGCATACATATTTTGTTAGTTTGAAATGCCATGAGCGTTATTTTATTATATTAATGGTGAATTTCGAAACATTTCAATGGTCCAACATGCTGGATGGACCGCCATGTGCAAACCAATCTTTTGTTTGGGAGCTCATTTGTGTTCCCTTTATTGGGCTACACTGTAAATTTGGAGTCTCAGCCTTTTGCTTATGCTGTAAATGTAACACATAATCGATATTTATATTTTTGAGGTCTTTTTTACCATCGGATAAATACAAAAATTGAAATGCAATAGGTATAAATCAACCGGTGCGGTTCTAAAATTGATGCCGAATAATGACGTCACAACTACACGTGCAACCAACTTCCGGTTTATTGCTTGGTTGAATATTGTTGGTGAGTGATGAAAAGTTATTTGTTGAACAAGACAAGAAACGAAATTGTCAAACGCAGGAAAACTCAAAAGAAATAATTCTGAAAAAATCGTAATTCTCTTGGACAATGTTAAAGAGATGTGTCCCTCATAAAAGACAGTTTCATATTGATTGTCCACTTCTAATTATCAATAATTTGTTGCTGCGCCTGATAAAGAAATATTTAGATAGGGGGAAAAATGTCTTTGATATCTCACAGCTTTGCAACTCATATTCACATTTGCTTTTTATTCTACTGTTTTATAAAAGCAGTGCATACAAACAGTAGAATTAAAAACCAGTGGAAATCAATAGTAGTATGCACAAATGACAGACAAGTGTTACAGTACTTATGTTATATATTATATGATCCAAAGTTAAAATATTACTTTCCTGACATTCGATCTTGCACCTGTATAAATGAGAGATTAGTTCCAGTAGACTTAGTATGTGCCTAATTTCAGTGGTACAGATACATGTCCATCATCCTGAAATACTAAATGTTTTATAAATGGACAGGGTTCTCCCCAGGCCATTTCGCTGATACGGCTCCGTATCAGCTTCAGGTTGAAATCCTCCCTGATACAGCTTCATTGACCCGTATCGCCTTAGACTATGAACCATGTCACCCTGTTATTTGTACCCTATTTTTACACAAGAAATTGACAATGATTAAATCACAAGGCTGACCAAAGTCCAGCAATGACCCCACTGGTCAGTTTCACGATAGGTACATTATGGCCACAGGGGGTCTGTAATTAGTAGGAAGGGGGACCAGACAACAAGTTGTCCAGATCCTTTTAACATGGTCAATAGGTGATTAATTGAAACAACAGGAAGAAGGGCCCAATACTGTTTTAATCTTGGATCAAATTTACTGACAGCAGTATGTAATACAGTTTAAGAGGAAATAAAAACACTACATTTTATTTAAACATTTTCTTTTCAGCTTTTAAATATTTCTTCTTTGAGTGATAAAACTAAGAGATACAGATATAAAGATATTAAAGAAATAAATGTCATATCTACATCAAAACTAATACACATTTCTATATATATATATATTTTTAGAATATTTAAAACAATGATATTGCTGAAAATTCATACAAAAAGAAGGAAAATTCATGCAAAAAGAGCAAGTATTTATTTCTTTGGCTTTAAAGTTGTACCTAATTAAACATAATATTAACCCCCCCCCCTAAATTTAATAAGGTTTCATTAATCTGGGGAGAACCCTGATGGAACACTAAAGTAATGTCTTTTTATGAGTATTTTAGGTTACGGGTTTTTTTTACGATGAAATGATATGTATCATATGTTTTATTAGTGTCTCGTAGGTCAGCATTTGGCTGGATATTAATTCCTGTTAATGGTTTTTATATTGTATTTGTTTTACTGTGAAATAATATGCGACATTTTAATAAAATAATTTTATTATTATCATTTATTATATAGATATGTAAGTAGTGCCAGGGTTTATCAGAGTACCCTTAAGTCTGTTTAAAAAACCCATTCCCAATTGAAAAAAAGTGTGATTTTTTTCCCAATTTTGTCCCTTTAAAATTCCCTATTTAAATTTGTAAATCTAAACAAATAAAAAGCATTTATTTAAATAAATTCCTAATGATTGATGTTGTTCTGAAAATGCAGCATATGTAGAAAGGACAAAATAATCATGTTGTCTGCGTCATAAAGACAGGCTGAAATAAAAGGTACACAATATATTTTTCAAGTATTCAAGAGTTGTTATGATTATCCAAATTTCCCCAAATGGCTATTATATCAATGATTTATTCCAATTTCATCGTAGGGTCTGTATCACAATCAAGCCCTGGTGTGATAAAAAAGTGAAATACATGTGCCAAATTTGACACCAGTTTGACGATCGATAGAATTAATACTAAGAAGATGAAAATTCAGAATAAATATATGAATATGGTGTATTCAAGGAATAACAATGCAATAAATTCCAAGGTCAGTTTAATAAGGATATATGCAAGAACACAGTCAGGACAAAGAAAACTTTATTTGTTTTGTTAAATTAACAATGATAATTCATCCAGAAATGGTTACCAAATAGTTAACAAGTGAATAAGTTTCATTATCTTCTGATGGTTGAAGCTGTTTAATGTGAACACTGGGCACTGTTCTGCTTTTTATACGCCCGTCAAATTTGACGGAAGTATAATGGTATGGGGTTGTCCGTCGGGCGTAAACTTTTGTTTGTCCGGCAATCTCCTAATGTTTTTAATCGATCTCTTTGAAACTTGGTATACATTATAATCATGATATGAAGTTGTGTCCCCCTTTTGATTCGACAATTTTTCCAAAAGTTATTGCCCTTTATTCATTTCAGTATTTGATTTTTTGTCTGGAAATCTCCTACATTTTTTAATGGATTTCTTTGAAACTTAGTAGGCTAAATCATGATATGTTGTTTTGTTTCCTTGAAAAAAATAGTGATTCAACAATTTTTGCAAAAGTTATTGCCCTTTGTTTATTTCAGTATTTGATTTTTGTCTGGCAATCTCCTCCAACATTTTCCAACGGATCTCTTTGAAACTTGATATACATTATAATCATGATATAAAGTTGTGTCTCCCTTAAAAAGGAATTTTGATTCAACGATTTTTGCAAAAGTTATTGCCCTTTGTTCATTTCGTCTTGATATTTTCTCCTACATTTTTTATAGCATTTCAGCTAACCACTCTTAGAATGATGTAGATCTTATTTCAATGTAATAAAGTATATAACACTTTATGGCATTCAACGGGCGTATATTGTTCCTCCCCGCGGTACTCTTGTTATATATTTATATAATTAAAAATGTTGTATGGTTAATTTTTTTTCTCTTCAGATAAAGAACAACAGGAGGCAATTGAGCAAATAGATGAAGTCCAGAATGAAATTGATCGTTTAAATGAACAAGCGAGTGAAGAGATACTTAAAGTTGAACAAAAATACAACAAATTAAGGCAGCCATACTTCCAGAAGAGGTCGGACTTGATCGCAAAAATTCCTAATTTCTGGGTCACTGTTGTATCCTTTTATTTTATCTTTTGAATAAAAAGAATGTTATGTTGTTTCTAAGTGAGTTATATAACTTATATTATTGAAGTTGTAAAATAGAAATATAAAGTAATTATTTATCAAAAGTTTGATTTGAATTTGAATGTTTCCTTAACTAAATGATAGTTTGTAAATCATCCTCAAGTATCAGCTCTGTTACATGAAGAGGATGAGGAGGCACTCCAATTCCTGTCTAAGGTTGAAGTTCAAGAGTTTGAAGACATCAAGTCAGGCTACAAAATCAACTTTGTAAGTAAGAACATGGTAGATTTTGAGATAATGAGAAAGGTATATGCTGTTATAATTATTGCACCCGATTACTCAAGATCTCGCAAAGAGTTGAGTCCAATCTGAATAACTATTTTTGCCTAATTTGCATTAAATGACAATTCCCTTACCATGACCAACACTGTTTGACTGAACACCATGCTATACATAAATATAGCTACTGTAGTTGCCTAACAACTAAATAGGTCTAGTTTTAGGTATTATTATTATGTCATTGTTGTAGAAATTGGAGAAAAATGTGAAAGCCAATGGTTTCGGTAAAGAAATAAGCCCATGAGCAATAAGTCAACTTACAATTAGGATTTAAAAAAATATTTCACATTAGTGAAAATGATTATTCCATCTTTGCGTATTGCAGAGTTATTTTCTCTTAGGTAGCAGGTAATGGTTGTTACGTCATTGGTTTGTGTGAGAAAATTACGCCATTTTCTCAAAAATTGATGACGTTACTCTCGCAAACAAATGACGTAACAATCAATACCTGCTCACAAGAGCAGATAACTCTGCAATACGAAAAGAAGGAATAATACAATTGACTTGTTGGTATCCTGTTTAACTTAAGAACAGTACTTGTCAATGAAAAAGATTTCAGAATGTGTTGAAGAAATTACGCTTAGTGTTCTTAAAAGTAGTCCAGAGAGGTAGAATGTATTTTTAACCTGTTCATTTGCAGTTCTTTGAAGGTAACCTGTACTTTGAGAATGAAGTCATATCGAAAGAGTTCCATCTAAATGACACTGGAGAACCCTCATCAAAATCAACACCCATCAAATGGAAAGCAGGAAAAGTAAGACTTGTTGTGCTGCTGAGCCTTTCAGAACCCCTGTCTGATTGTAAATGGTTACAGTGTTAAGTGCAAAATCAAACTTGTTTGGGTTTTCCTTTTTCTCTTTTTTGATAATTAAATAAAATGTTGGAAAATTGAGTCACGTTCCCATCAATATTTAGCTTTATTTCTGTTAATTGTTTGCTACCTGAACAAATGCACTAGGGTCCTGTCTAAATGGTTGGTCATCAAACTGTATTAAACTGGTATGTACTGGTGAAGATGGCAAGTACCAAAAGTTTAATAATTGTAGTTCGCCTGTTTGTCTTGCGTGTTGGGTTTTCCCAATATTGCTGTTGAAACACATGTGCTTTGATGGGAAGACAACACATTAATATTTTCTATTCACTATGACGAGAAATGTTAGCATTTAATTCTTTGATTTAAAGTAACTCAAGATTTAAAGAATTAAAAAAGATACATCTAATGGAGAAAAAAATCAGTTGTAGAAAGTTTAGTTACAGTTACTTTATATTTTGCATCATGATTGGCTGCTGTCATTGTATTATTTATGTCGAGATGTTAAAAGTGCAGTTAGAGTTTGGAGTGGCAGAACATGTACAAGAAATATCAAAGTCTACCTTGTTTTCATTTCTCATAAGGCTTACAGTTGATGGTTTGATCTGAAATGTTTTGAACCTTTAATATATGTATGCATACTTGATATTGTAGGATCTAACAAAGAAGTCATGTACCCCAAGTAAGGGAGGGCGTAAGAGGAATATAGAGGAGCAGGAATCCTTCTTTTGTTGGTTTACAGACCATGGGGATGCTGGTGCTGATGAGCTTGGAGAGGTGTTGAAGGATGATATCTGGCCGAACCCCCTACAATACTACTTGGTATGATAGATAACAAACATATGATAGTTTATAACCACAGAGAGGCAGGGAAAACTCTGACGCTTGGCCAAAAAAGTCTGGAGTTTTTGTTTCATTATTGGGGTTTAATTTGAAACAACCGATGGTAATAGATATTCTTTGGTTCTGTAGAATTTAGAAAGCACTTCTCGGTGAGATTGTCAATGTTAATAATACTAATGAGGGAAAAAACGTAAATTAAATTGTCAACACATGTGTTATCAAACACTGAACTTGTTTTGTTAACTTTTGTAGGCGTCAGAAATGGAAGAGGAAGGTGGAGGTAAGTTAATTAATAAGAGAGACCCTTTGTCCGAAAGGAAACTGAAAATTTGGCATGTTTTTAGGTCACCCGAGACAAAGTCTCAAGTGACCTATTGCGATCGCCTTTTGTCAGGCGTTGTTAGTCGTCCATCAAGCGTCCGTAAACAATTTACATTTTCGACTTCTTCTCCAAAACCCCTGAACCAATTTCAATGAAATTTTGCAGAAACCTTCCATTGCCAAAGGGGCCTGATCATGAGGGGCGGGGCCAAAAATGGTTGAATTAACTGAAACTTCAAAAATCTTCTCAAGATCCAGATGTGGTAAAATCAAATACTCTTCATTTATGGAAGGGTCTTAAGGTGCTTTACCAAAATTGTGAATTTCATCACCAGTGGGTCTTGCGTTTCCCCCTGGGGAGGGGGTAAACTTGACTATAGTTTATATAGGGAAATCACATTTTGGACCAGCATTTGTTTAATTAGGGCCCCGTATCAGAGATACGGGTGCCCTATGGTAATCACTCGGTCTGTCTGTCTGTCCACAAATTTTGTTCCTGGCCGATAACTTTAGTATCTATGGACCGATGTACATGAAACTTGGTCAGCATGTTCAGTTCACAAAAATATACATTGATGTAAAAAGTCAAGGTCAAAGGTCAAGGTCATTGGGTTCAAAGGTCAAGGTCAAATTTTATATCTTTTCACTGATGAACATTTTGTTATGACATATTGAAGCAATGTTGCTCAGAATTGAACAATGAGTCAATTGACCAAAGGTGAAGGTCACTGGGTCAAAGGTGAAGGTTAAATTTTGTACCTTTTCCCTGATGAACATTTTGTAATGACATCATGAAGCAATGTTGTTCAGAACTTAACACAGAGTCAACTGACCTTACGTCCAGGTCACAGGGTCCAAAGGGTCAAGGTCAAGTTTTGTATTCTTCACTGATGAACATTTTGTTATGATATTAAGAAGTAAAGTTGGTCTTAATTGAAGAATAAGTCAACTGACCAAAGATCAGGGTCACTGGGTTAATGGTCAAGGTCATTTGGGTCCAAAGGTCAAAGACAAAGTGGATCTCTGACTTTGACCCTGGCTCTTGCTGGAGGAGGTATATAAGGTGAAATAAAACAAATAAAAGCTAACAAATGAGTGTTGCACTGGTATTTACATTTCTGTTAGTCCAGCATATATGGAGGTGGAAGGAAACTAGACTCACATCATAGTACATGTAAAATGTATATTTTGCTTACTTGCGATTCTTTTTGAAGTCCAAACGTCAAGCTCAGCTAAATGGGCAGATCGCTTCTTGATGATTATGGGGGATATATTGCCACAAGACGGGGCCCTTACTGACCTGTCAGTGTTCTAGTTTCCATTTGAATTAATTCAAACTTACTTGGTTAGCATTATCGGTATTGGATAGCAGTTTGACGATATGCACAAATCGGCCCTGACTGACCCCCAGGGGCTGAGGGGTGGGGCCAATAAGGGTTGAATTGACTGAAATTTCAAAAATCTTCTTCTCAAGACCAAGATATGGTAGGATCAAATACTCTTCATAGATGGAAGGTTCTTAAGGTGCTCCATAGTACATATACTACCAAGATCTTTCACACTACTTTTGCATTACATGTAGTTCTAGTTACCTTTGTTACAAAATGATTTCTTTTTCATTTGGCAACATCGATAACATCAGTTTTTACATAAATAACTCAGGTGACCGTTAAGGCCCAAAGGGCCTCTTGTTAAAGTCTTGATATGCTTTGGAACATTTCATGCATTTCAAACAAAAGACAGAAGGATAATGGTAGGTCCCATATGTTTTATGTAGTATACGGGGGTACAAAATATTTATTTAAGCATCTGGTTCACTAAAGTATGCTTGCATTACATTTGATCTTTGTCCTAACTTGGATCATGTTGGAGATGATGATTGAACTTGCCCTCTCTGAGAAGTTTATGATTGAGGCATGTTCTCTAGTTATGTACTCAACTAGCTCTGATCCACTTTTACAGTCTTTGACTGTAGTTTAATACATTTTCACAGTATCCTCATGAACAAAAATGATATCCTCTTGAAATATTTGTCAATTATTACTTGCTTTTGTTTATAGATGATTTGGATGATGAAGAACTTGAAGAAGATTTCGACGGTGAAGAAGAGGTGTGTAAAAATTGTAACTAAATCCAAGGTGGATAACTCCAATCTTGTTCAAATATAGTATTGTTTTTTGCATAAGATGCTATGTGTCCAGCTGTTAAAATCCTTCTTGCTTGTCTTCAGCAAAATTTCAGAAAAGAAATATTAATCCATCTTTTTTATTGCTCAAAAATCAATTGCACTGGAGGGAAGGGTAGGAAGATTCAGATATCAAATAAGAGGTTCACGGTTGATTATGTTGGATTTGTTGGTGATAGGAAATAACTAAAATTTGAATTCGATGTGAGTGGCAATGATGAAACTCCATTTCCCATCATTCGCGGTTTCCACAGAAGGGCAGCACCGCTCTATGATGTTCCAATTACCTTCCTTGGATGTCTGAGCCACTCATTACACTTGCATAGATTGTGAAGTTGATAGATGTTGTTAGTAACTACAGGAGGAACTGAAATATTTAATCATAAAATCAATGCATGGTTCTAATGTCCATAGAGGAAGGATTTAAAAATAACACTTGATTCCATTTCATGTTCTGCTTCCAAGTTTTACAAAACCTAATGATAATTTGTTCATAATAAATCTTAACAAAAAATAAATAAAAAAATGTGCAAAAATAAAATAAGAAAACGCTGTAAATAATGTATTTTGCAACTGACTCATTCCAAACTTTGACTTATAATGTGAAAATGACATCAACTTTACATGGTGGACCCATCATTAATCATCTTCCTATTGTAAATGATTAATCACTATTTAAGGAAACAGTACTTGGTGTCCCTAAACTTTAATAATGTCGGATAAGTAGGATTAGAAGAATCGGATACTTATGCTTGTGACATTGGAAATATATAATTTTCAATTGGTTACTTTAAACAAAAAAATAAGATGTTGAGATCAAGTAGCAATGATGAAACTCCATTTCCCATCATTCGCGGTTTCCACAGATGGGCAGCACCGCTCAATGATGTTCCAATTACCTTCCTTGGATGTCTGAGCCACCTATCTATTTAATCTATAGACATAAAAAAAACCAATAGATCCCAGGGGATCTTGTTATTCAGTCACCCACCATTGTTCATGAGTTCGGTGTAAGTTTGTTATTTTCTTTACACTTATCTTTTGGATTAAGTAAAAACATCTTGTGTAAACTTTTGATCAAAACCACTGTGTTTGACAATGTTCGGCTTTCAAACTGAGGTTTCTTGTTTCTATAAGCATGTTTTCTTCAGTTGAAGCAAATTGAATCTCAGAATAAAATATCAAAACTGAAAACAGGAAAAATTAACGTATACAGGGGAAATCTACAAAGATATATATGTAAACTTTTCTTCAGAAACCTGTAGCCTTTGAAAATAAGCAAAAGCATTGTTAATTTCTCACCATTTACACTATGGTATTCTTTGAAAAATATGATCTTTACAACTAGATAAAATGATTATTCATTGTGTGGTAATATAGATAATTATAAGTCTCTTAAATGATAGCATATTCATGTAAATAGGCATTGATATGTAGTATTGAAATGATGAAAATAACCATAATCCATTCACTGAGGAAATTTTCACTGTAACCATGGCAGCACAGCACCGTGTAGGGGTCAGGGGTTATTTTCTACTGTTGAGGTTTTCTCATTGGTCAGGAGATGATCCCAAGACCTCTGACCTGGATTCAGTGCAACTCCCATGATAAGATTTTGGCTCTGATCTCTGCTGTAAAATTGTTATTTTCTAATAAAGAAAAAAACACAGAAGACTACCTGGCTAGATAATGTAATCAAGTATGGCTAGGGGAAAGAAATTTATATTTTTCTGCTCCCTGAAAAGATTGTAATTGTGGCCAATTTGATTCTTTTTCACATTAAAACTGATCCTGTTATGTAGCTGTCGTGGTTGTAAACCGTTTGGCACCTATGTAACTTGTATAAACACGGCCATGCATTGATCTGGATTAATACATGATTTTCTGCAGTGGTGAAAAGGTTAATGAAAAACATAGGGCATGTTTATATTACTTAATTGCGAACTACACATTCAAGTCAACAGAAACATGTATATTTAGTCATTTATTTGGTTGATATTAAAATATTATGTAAACTTGTATTCAGAAATCCTACGTGAAGCTTTTGAAAATAAGCAAATTTCTAACTTTTAACACTATTGTATTCTTTGAAAAATGTTATCTGCACAATTGATTATAAAAAGAATTTATTCATTGCATTGTTCTATAAATAAATTACAAGTCTTCTAAAATATAATGCATTCATGTATATAGGCAATGATATGTAGTATTGAAATGATGAAAATATCCATAATCCATTCACTGAGGAAATTTTCACTGTAACCATGGCAGCACAGCACCGTGTAGGGGTCAGGGGTTATTTTCTACTGTTGAGGTTTTCTCATTGGNGTGTGGCATTGTTCGGAACAATAACAACAATAATAAAATGAAAAGAAGCATTTCTAATTAACCCTACAAATATTTTATTTATCGCAAAATATGTAACACATGTTACACAAAGTGTTTTTTATTGAATTTGTACGGATAAAAGTGATTATCTACAAGCTAAAAGCACCCAGGACACAAAGTTCTATACATATAGAGTGGGAAATTGAACAAAATATACACAATGGCTTTATAATTAATTTATTTTACATTTTACAATCACTTTGATCCGGGTGAGAGTTATCTTCCTTGAAAAAAATCGGAACTTTTTGCAGAGGGGTGACATTTACACAATGACAGTTGTCTCTGTTTACATATAACAAAAATGATGGAAATAAATCAAAAATATGATATCAAAATTATCAATTTATTGTTCTTTAATGGAACCAAATTACCCTCAGTCATGTACACTTTGGACATCATTCCACAGTCCGCTAACTCACGGTATATTTATAATTACATGTCAGACCAGAGGCTATCGCATGGTATACCGTTCTCACGTGCACTCACACATGCATTTCATAGGTATCTTGATATTTTACAAAACATTATTTTCACAGAGTAAGCTAGTAGACTACATTTGTAAACACGATTTAATCGACAGAGCGAAACTCCCTCAACAGCGAAAATCGTAACGACCTCGAGCTTATGAACTCGTGTAAACACGCGATATGCACATGTGAGGTTGGTACGTCCGCATTCCATGTGTTTCCTATATGACCTTCTTGAGGTCGTCTGGTCTCATGTCACTGTCTTCCCGTGAGTCTGTTTATGTCTATGAATTGGAAAGCTTTATTCCTGAAGTACGTGTGAGTATACATTTCCCGGTAAAATCTTGATATCGGGTGTTGACATATCATCGGCACGCACGTGTACTATTGTTTACCATGGGCCTGTTCGTTTATGCGGAACAACCGGTTTGACCGTTTATAAATGTAACAATTTCGGGTGTAAATCCTGACGGACCTGCAAATGTGTATGCAGGCCTTGCAAGGCTTTCTCAAGACTCGCCTGAAAGCAGCATCAGATTACTAGGTTCGACCTTATGTAATAAACGAACAACAGTGGTCCGATCGGTTTGACCGTTTAATCGAAAACGGCCCAGCAGGTGTTACTATAATTTGCACTACGATATACGCAATACGGAAATGACGACACAGTGTACATGCACATTTCGATTAAGATAATTGAGTCCTAGCTGTACTTTTTCCGGAAGTATGTCACGAAAATGGACGCTGATGACGATGTGTCGAGCCACCTTAATTGTGAACTACAATTATTAACACTATTGTATTATTTGAAAATGTGATCTTTACAGATAGATAAAATTATTATTCATTGCATTCTATAAATAAATTACAAGTCTTCTAAATGATAACATATTCATGTAAATAGGCAATGTTATGTAGTATTGAAATGATGAAAATATCCATAATCCATTCACTGAGGAAATTTTCACTGTAACCATGGCAGCACAGCACCGTGAAGGGGTCAGGGGTTATTTTCTACTTTTGAGGTTTTCTCATTGGTCAGGAGATGATCCCAAGACCTCAGACCTGGATTCAGTGCAACTCCCATGATAAGATTTTGGCTCTGATCTCTGCTGTAAAAAAGTTATTTTCTAATACAGAAAAAAAACCCAGAAGACTACCTGGCTAGATAATGTAATCAAGTATGACTAGGGGAAAGAAATTTATATTTTTCTGCTCCCTGAAAAGATTGTAATTGTGGCCAATTTGATTCTTTTTCACATTAAAACTGATCCTGTTATATAGCTGTCGTGGTCGTAAACCGTTTGGCACCTATGCTACTTGTATAAACACGGCCATGCATTGATCTGGATTAATACATGATGTACATGTTCTGCAGTGGTGAAAAGGTTAATGAAAAACAAAGGGCATGTTTATATTACTTAATTGTGAACTACAATTATTAACACTATTGTATTATTTGAAAATGTGATCTTTACAGATAGATAAAATTATTATTCATTGCATTCTATAAATAAATTACAAGTCTTCTAAATGATAACATATTCATGTAAATAGGCAATGTTATGTAGTATTGAAATGATGAAAATATCCATAATCCATTCACTGAGGAAATTTTCACTGTAACCATGGCAGCACAGCACCGTGAAGGGGTCAGGGGTTATTTTCTACTTTTGAGGTTTTCTCATTGGTCAGGAGATGATCCCAAGACCTCAGACCTGGATTCAGTGCAACTCCCATGATAAGATTTTGGCTCTGATCTCTGCTGTAAAAAAGTTATTTTCTAATACAGAAAAAAAACCCAGAAGACTACCTGGCTAGATAATGTAATCAAGTATGACTAGGGGAAAGAAATTTATATTTTTCTGCTCCCTGAAAAGATTGTAATTGTGGCCAATTTGATTCTTTTTCACATTAAAACTGATCCTGTTATATAGCTGTCGTGGTCGTAAACCGTTTGGCACCTATGCTACTTGTATAAACACGGCCATGCATTGATCTGGATTAATACATGATGTACATGTTCTGCAGTGGTGAAAAGGTTAATGAAAAACAAAGGGCATGTTTATATTACTTAATTGTGAACTACAATTATTAACACTATTGTATTATTTGAAAATGTGATCTTTACAGATAGATAAAATTATTATTCATTGCATTCTATAAATAAATTACAAGTCTTCTAAATGATAACATATTCATGTAAATAGGCAATGTTATGTAGTATTGAAATGATGAAAATATCCATAATCCATTCACTGAGGAAATTTTCACTGTAACCATGGCAGCACAGCACCGTGTAGGGGTCAGGGGTTATTTTCTACTTTTGAGGTTTTCTCATTGGTCAGGAGATGATCCCAAGACCTCAGACCTGGATTCAGTGCATGCAACTCCCATGATAAGATTTTGGCTCTGATCTCTGCTGTAAAAAAGTTATTTTCTAATACAGAAAAAAAACCCAGAAGACTACCTGGCTAGATAATGTAATCAAGTATGGCTAGGGGAAAGAAATTTATATTTTTCTGCTCCCTGAAAAGATTGTAATTGTGGCCAATTTGATTCTTTTTCACATTAAAACTGATCCTGTTATGTAGCTGTCGTGGTTGTTAACCCTTTGACACCTACATAACTAAAGTAAACTCTGCCATACATGTATCTTGATTAATACATTTTGGTCTGCAGTGGTGAAAAGGTTAATGAAAAACAAAGGGCATGTTTATATAACTTAATTGTGAACTACACATTCAAGTCAACAGAAACCTGTATATTTAGTCATTTATTAGCTCACCTGGTCCGAAGGACCAAGGTGAGCTTATGCCATACCGTGGCGTCCATCGTCCGTCCGTCCGTACACCAACAATTTCTTTAAACGACTTCTTCTTCTTAACCACTGGTTGGAATTAAACTAAATTTGACTGGAAGCATCCCTAGGTGGTGGGGATTCAAAATTGTACAAATGGTGGGGCTGAGGGCCGGGGCCAAAAGGGGTCAATTTGCCCATATTGCTTTAAGCGACTTCTCTGAAACTGAGAAATGGATATCAACCATATTTGACTGGAAGCATCCCTAGGAGGTGGTGATTAAAAATTGTACAAATGGTGGGGCTGATTCCCCAGGGGGCTTAGCGGCAGGGCCAAAAGGGGGCAATTTGGCTATATTGCTACAAACGACTTCTTCTGTAGAACAGTGCACTGGATATCAATCATATTTGATCAAAAGCATTCCTGGGAGGCAGGGAATTAAAATTGTACAAATGGTGTGGCTGACCCCCCAGGGGGCTGAGGGGCAGGGCCAAAAAGGGTATTTGGCTATACTGCTTTAAGTGACTTCTTCTCTGGAACTAAGAAGTGGATATCAACCATATTTGACTGGAAGCATCCCTAGGTGATGGTGATTAAAAATTGTACAAATGGTGGGGCTGACTCCCCAGGGGGCT
>NW_018405055.1:1203563-1228450 GCF_002113885.1 Mizuhopecten yessoensis
TGTAATCAAGTATGGCTAGGGGAAAGAAATTTATATTTTTCTGCTCCCTGAAAAGATTGTAATTGTGGCCAATTTGATTCTTTTTCACATTAAAACTGATCCTGTTATGTAGCTGTCGTGGTTGTAAACCGTTTGGCACCTATGTAACTTGTATAAACACGGCCATGCATTGATCTGGATTAATACATGATTTTCTGCAGTGGTGAAAAGGTTAATGAAAAACATAGGGCATGTTTATATTACTTAATTGCGAACTACACATTCAAGTCAACAGAAACATGTATATTTAGTCATTTATTTGGTTGATATTAAAATATTATGTAAACTTGTATTCAGAAATCCTACGTGAAGCTTTTGAAAATAAGCAAATTTCTAACTTTTAACACTATTGTATTCTTTGAAAAATGTTATCTGCACAATTGATTATAAAAAGAATTTATTCATTGCATTGTTCTATAAATAAATTACAAGTCTTCTAAAATATAATGCATTCATGTATATAGGCAATGATATGTAGTATTGAAATGATGAAAATATCCATAATCCATTCACTGAGGAAATTTTCACTGTAACCATGGCAGCACAGCACCGTGTAGGGGTCAGGGGTTATTTTCTACTGTTGAGGTTTTCTCATTGGTCAGGAGATGACCCCAAGACCTCAGACCTGGATTCAGTGTAACTCCAATGATAAGATTTTGGCTCTGATCTCTGCCGTTGCTATCTTATTTTCTTGCACATTGAATTGTTCCAACTCATTTCAATAGATGCATACTTACAATATACAGGGAAATATTTGCGTCGCTACTTTCATACAAACCCAATATAGTCAAAGCTGATTTTGAGGTCAAAAAGTTCCTCAAAAGGATCTACTGGAAGCTAGCTAGGGTGAACACTATGTTTCAGTAGCGGTTTGTAGCATACTGTATGACACATTCATGAAAGTGATAGTACTATGAAATGTACGGACATTAAATGTCGACTTTGTGATGGATGCATAGCATCCAACTTTAAATTCTTATGAAACCCACTGGTGTTATTGGCACAGATTATTTCTAAAACAATTAAGGGCTGAAATGGTTACAATATTGTAATTAAGCATACAAATTTTAGCAGTTTTCTAATTTTAGCTCTTTTGCACTAAGTTGTGAAATTGATTTCATTAATTGAAGTATCTGTATATATAGTTAGTTTCTATAATATGAGTGAGCTTAATCATCAATGTGATGATCTGTTAAGATTTGACAACATACTATAACAGTTGTATTAGCCACTCATGCTTTTCCGAATCGTAACTGGATACTGTGATATGATTGGATATCATTTATGAACCCCTATAGTGATGTCAGTTTTATGGAAATTGCATTAGTTCTTACTTCTGGAAAGTTAAATTGAATCGCGAAATAGATATTTTAGACTAAAATGAATGAGGTAATCATTTATATACTATGGCATAATAATTTTTAAATTAGTTTTACTACTACAATTACAATGTATCGGAGAAAATGAGGGAGAGGACTAAGGTTTTCACACTAGATAAGCAAATTAAAGGAATTCAGATGGGATGTTGATGATACAGATGAGATTGATCACAGCACTCGGGTTCTAAAAAAGGCCGGCCGACACCTACACAAATCACATGTGAAATTTTGACTAACCAACAGATCCTTCAAATGCTTCCCAAATACTATCTCTGATTGAACAATTAACACATACAGATAAATTGATTCAGTTCTAAAAATTTGCAAGTATATCTTGAGCATAATACTGTTAAAATTATTTCAGATATAATGGTTTGTGTTAAGTTATTTTGTCTCACAATTTTCTTTTATTGCAGGAAGGTGATGAGGATGATGTTGGAGAAGAGGATGCA
Organism: Mizuhopecten yessoensis; assembly: GCF_002113885.1. NCBI lineage: Eukaryota > Metazoa > Mollusca > Bivalvia > Pectinida > Pectinidae > Mizuhopecten > Mizuhopecten yessoensis. The sequence goes on from NW_018405055.1 coordinate 1,205,434, forward strand.
GAGGATGACGCAGAAGATGAGGGTTGATCTTTGTCTTGACATTTATATTGTTTCATTGTCGTTCATTTTATCATCACATTTTCATCGGTCATGTTTCATTTGGAGTCGTCTGTCAGTTGTCGTCGTTGCATGTGTCGGCCGTTGGGTCGCTACAGAAGTGGACCATCTCATGAAGGATATCAAGACATTTGTGACATTTGTATGGACGAAAAAATTAACCACCAGTAGTTTCTAAACAGTTTGTAAGATTTGTGTTCATAATATAAGGAAAGACAGCTATATATCATCGTCTCTGGAAGTGTTTCATTGCCTGCAGATGAAATCATTTTAATTCTTCAGCTCAGTACGTATGAATTCATAACTGTTCTATGATATAATTACTTAGTAATGATGTTTGTTTACTTTGTGGGACAGGGGGATGTATTTTTCCTTTGTAAGTGTTTTGTATAGATGAATAGTACAGTTTTTTTCCATCCTCTGTGTTCAGGTCAGCAAAGAGAAGCCTTTATGTAAATTGTATGGAATGAGCTTGTACCGTCTATGCAGCTATTTCCAGATCAGCTGAATTTTAATTATCCGCTGCATATTCAGCTGTATCATGTGGAGTTTGGTTTGATTACCACCAATCAGATAGCTTTGTCTGAAGTTTTGTATGCATAAAACAGTCCCAGAATTGTGTTACAGATTTCATGGGCTTAAAAGGGAGGAATTGTTTGCAGAATCAATGTTATGAAATCATCATGGATACCTTCTAATGGAAGATATAGAAATAGGACGTTTTCGAAGATCAAGAGAAACTTGAAAAAATAGTGGAATTTTAAATCCAAATAAAATTGATTGTTTAGACAACTTGACATTGTCAGTTTTGTGTTCATAAGATTTCGCCAATCTGAAACATGTCATTCATTTTTGTTATTGTGCATTAAGTCATCTTTTTGAATTTTTTTTTTTAAACATGTTGATCTATATTTTTGGGGTACCAATTAATTTGGTTTTACCAGTAGTTACTCGATTGGCAGTCCCCAGTTAATACATGTAAGGGTCAGTTATCAGAATAAATTTGCATGTATTTTTAATTCTTTGTTTTAATTTTTTTACACAAGTTCACATCTTGTACATTGAATATTTTAAAAATGGTCACTTCATATGAAATATTCCGGATAATTATTAATGCTATTCCAGATATAAATGTATGGGGGTTACTGAGGCACTTGAAATAAAAAAAATATGGGTGCTGGAGTCTGTGGTGGTATCCATGGGAAATCAAAATTATAAGGTTGGGGTTGACCTTGCATTACCTCTGTCACTAGTATCTTTTGTGACTGATCGCAAAAAAAATAAATGTAAGTGTACCAGTGTTCACAACGATTGTCATACACACAGTGACAGAAGGGAGGCAACCAAGGTTTGCTTCTGTTTCATTGTGCATGAGTGAAAATCAAGACGGTCAACGCTAGAGCGGGTGCTGGGCGATTATTGCCTTCAATGCGCCATGTGTCGGAAGGAATGTTTTGAATACATACTGATGGTGTGGTGTGGTGCTTGCATCGATAGTGAACATTTTAGCAAGTCTGCATGTGGTCGCATGTACAATGATGCATTGAGATTTGATATTACAATCTGACTTGTAGTGTAAATGATGTGCATTAATTAGGTTGCCTTAGGAACATCAGCTGTAGGGAATTTCCCTCTCAGCGGTAGAGCATCGGGCTGGAGAACCAAGGGTTGCGGGTTCGAGCCCAGCGACGGCGCTATCTTTATCACTTTTACTCATCCTACTACAATAGTATTATAGAAATTAAAAAGTTATAATGTCAAGAAATTAATTATATATCATAATTTTTCACACAATGGAACCAACAGGTTTGGCACAAGCGCGCATATGGGTAATAATCCTGCATTTGGGTAACAGTTAGCGTTTACAAAAACAGTTATATTACTGGAATGGGGAGATCAAACACATGGCGTTCTTTCAAACACGAGAACCGAAACATTGTGGCATTCTTTCTATGAAATAAATTAAACAATGAAATACATTTGTAAACCAAAAGCAAATGATTACGATACATTCCGAGTTTTTGTAGAAATGGCAAACCGCAAACCCTATCATTGACTTGGTTTTCTGTTGACTTCAGTGTGGTGACAGGTGAGCTTATGTTTTTTCCATGTGCTATTTAAAGCTACCCTACAACAAGTTATAAGCAGTGGAGGCGATACAGTATGTCATTCGCCAATTTCAACAGCTGATTTAACATGTGTACAAGTTAACTTACCTTGTTAGAATGAAATAATAAAATAGTTGAGCGTGATACAAAATAAAAAATCATGGCATGTGTGATAGGGTGTGTAAAAAAAATCAAAACAGGTGATGGAATTGAATGATGTAAGAAAACTGTGGGTGGTTGGGGTAAAAATAGCAGTGCCTCCACCCTACATTTATTTCTGGAATAGCCCTTAGCTGACGTAACTTTAATTTTAATTTTTGTCAATGGAAAGAGGTTCTCTTAAAAAATAACTGAGGGAAACGTCTGTGCTGGAAAAGGTTGGAATAAATCCATTAGCACCCATGTTATCTGGTCATTTAGGTTCTTGCTCTTCTATCAGAGATATTTTAGCAAAAAAATACTAGAAAGTCTGATATAGGCCGTACAATTTTTAACAGAATTTTGGCAGAAAAATGTAAACACTGCAACCAGTTCGGATATGTTTCTCTCATTTTAGTTCCCCCCAAACAAATGTATTTTCTAGAACGTCTCGGAAGCGATTTCCCGTGTTCTGAGGATTGTTTTTATGTTTAATTAACAAGAAAAAAAACAACATGTATGGCCCAAAGACTTTTTTTGTGAACTGGAAAGAAAATTAAAATTTCGGTTCAAATTCTCTATCAACAGCGTGTTTTAGAAGTCGGATGGTATTATTATAGGGGCAACCTGGTGATGACAAATGTATGAATCCACAGGGGGCTTGTTTATAATTACCTAATTTGGCGTCCCGCCCGCAAGTGGGATACGAAAGGTCCACCGTCAAAAAATAAATGTAGGGACGCACAATATCTAGTCTTCAGACATTGTACCTACATTACAGTACTTCATGTAATAGTTTATCGTACAAAAGAACAAATAACACCATAACATCGTTGCTGTTTAATTAATGAGTTACTCATGGCATCACTAAGTTGCTTAACAAACGGACAAGTTCAAATCAGTGCGACACCCAAGGTCACTAGCTATATAGTCCCCCCCCCCCTAAATCCGCGCCTGTTAGGCCTAGTAAGGCATACACATACTCGTGTTGCCGTCTGTTAGTTAAGCTTTGGCGAATGAAGGTATTGCATTGTAAAAAAAAAATAGGGGCTAGGGCGGGGCCCCAAATTATAATCCTTTGATGACATGACGGGTATTGTATTTCATTTAGTTTACATGCTGATTTCCACATCACATCTAAACAATAAAATAAAGCTACCAGTACCTATGATATAACTCAGGTGACCGCTAATGCCCTTGTGCCTCTTGTTAATGGTAATCGTGAAAAATGTTATTAAGGATCCCGTCATCACTGCCAAAAACGTAAGTATTTCAAACTGTTTTATTCCGATGAAATAAACAAATTATATTCAACAACAGCGTTCTAGGTGGGCAAAAATGAACAGATAGTGAACGGGATTCAAACTCTGGACTTCAGATTGTTATACTAATGCTCTAACCAATTGAGCTACCTTGTAAGCGGAAGTGTCCTGACTTAAGGGGAGATAATCACTAACAAAAAACCAGTGCAGTAAAACAGGGATCCTTAAGCAACATTTTTTTTTTAAATAAGTGACCCATACCGTTGAGATGTCTATTTGATCTGAGCTCACCAGCTTACGAGTTGCCGAACGGGTAGACACTTCAATGGATTGACATGATGGTGCCATACATGGAACACTAAGAAACAGGATATCAAACAGTGTCTTCTGTAATACCAAATATCCTTCACCAGTTCGCAGCGCGAGTAACATATATCAAATATTAGCTACACGAGTGAAATATATATTTGGTATTACTGAAGACACTGCTAGATACTCTGTTTATTACATTTTTTTACGAAAATCTACCCCGGAACGAGAAGCGATACATCAAGCTGGCAATACTTGATCTAGACCCTTTAACCAAATGCACCACCTATGTGAGGTATACTTTATCACTATCACTGTTAGAGATGAAACTGGTTCTCTTATACTTTCTGCCAATGGCTTAGCGTAAGTTTAGACTTGAGACTCTGCCACCGTGTTTCATTTAACACGAGTTTTCTCCGATCAAATTGAATTGATAGAATTGCTGACCTGCATAGTTTTCTGGCTTTCTTAAAATGAAAGTTAACTGTGGAATTAAACGTTGAGTTTCCTCCAGAAAATAGTTCCCGAATGAAAGGTAACGGATTTGATAATTTTGGACGGATGCTCATGAGGCCTGCATATCGTTAAGCTAACCAGCCTTTGACCAGATGGGCAGTTTGTAATTCTTCCAGTTGTAGTTTGTAATCAGTGTTTTGATTTGTCAAATAAGAAAAAGTGATAGTTTTCACTAGTGAAAAATATCACTTTTAGAAAATGAATCATTTTCAATATTTTACTGGTAAAAATGTACTTAAAAAAATTCTCCTGATTTCCTGGGTCATCTATACTTTTCTGTAAAATACCAAACAGCGTACTACCACCAAAAATGTAACCAGAGGGTTATGGTAAGCTGTTGTAACACTAAGTGGCGGAGTCTTATACTTATAAACAAGAAGTCACACCAAAAGATCAAGTCTGATGGGTCGAAATCAAGCTAAGATCTACTCATTAGGATAGTTTACATGTCATATCGGAACACCATGATAGTAAAATTGCTTAAAAATCACTTGATCTGCTAGTTGAACAAAACTGCTACCAGCACGATGCTGGCAGGAGACTTGAGGAATATATTGGGAAAACTCAACACCAAAATGAATCATACGGACAAAACAGGTTCAACAAGTAGTCGACACGTCCACACTTGCGTGACTTGGATATCATTGAAAAACCAACAATGGGGAGACAACTTACTCAGACTTGAATCATCCACATTTGGACCATGATGTAAAAGTCTCAGACATGGATACTTATTTTCTTAAGAGTGTGAGAAGAAAAGGTATATGTGTTGACCTACAAACTTGAACAGGGCATTGACAAAATTAATGTGGACATCAGGACATGACAACGAATTACCAAGAAATGAAAAAAATGTAGCACTAAACTTCGGTTATTTGAAGCCACCAACGTCTTAACACACGACACCCAACAAAACAACGTAAATTGTTAATTTAGAAACAAATCCTCTTGTACCTGCCGAAATAGACTTGCATTTGAACAAATTACAGGCGTTATTAAAAGTGCGGTAAAGGAGAAATCAGGAAAGCGGAATGGAACTATATCAATGTCATCCAAGAAGGACTTAAAAAAGCAACCCCACCCTTTTGGAAATTCAACGTATCAGGAAACATGACAATATCAGCGTTCAACCCGTAAAAACACGACAGTCAATATGAAACAGACTTAATATTCGTACAAGAAGGAATAGCAAAACTGCAATGGAACCGAAGTCCAACAAAAACTTGTGGTCAAGACAACAAAACCAGGTTTAATCGTATGTGCAAACAAACTAGTATCAATTTTAACAAACCTTTCAATTATGCTTCACAAAGTTTGGCAAACTGCCAAAGTCTCATGCACCTTGAAAAAGAGGGGACAAACGCGCGCTCGAAAAATTTCCAACCAGTCATATAAATGCCATGTAAAACTTAAGAACTAGTAATCTGCAAACACATTTTTTAACGCATATACAGATACATTTTTTAACATCACTTAATCCTGGATTAAGATCAGGCTTTTCTTGCAAAGCAGCTGGTGACTATATCGACGGCCTACTGGTATCCTTTTACAAAGGCAAACAGGTCGACATTGCCAAGACCAGACGATGGCACTGTACTCAACGACTGTCTACTTCATATAACGAAGGGGTTTGGGATCAGATGAACATTCCATAGCTAACTTACCACATTCTTCACAAACGTATTTCAGTAGCTCTAGAAGAAGAATATTTCGGTGAGGCAAAGATGAAAGGAGGGAACCCACATGGAACGGTGCTGGGACCACAGCAATTGTTCATCAAGACTATGTAAAATCAACCTAGACTTTTTGCGGACGCCTGCCTATATCATTTTTATTCAGAATACATATCATTTAGTTCTATTGCAAAATATAAATGGTGCATCATTCATATGTGAGTGTCCTTTCCCGGTAACCTAGCTCGCGTTACACCAACAGGTCACGTAAATCTATAACGCCCATCAATGCCCTCCAGTTTTCTTGGGTTTCGCAGCGTGTTCATCTTCAAGAATTTCGCTCCATATTATATTCATCTAAATTGTAGAAATATGAGTAAAAGACCATATTATTTTGATGACCCGGATATATAATGGCTTTATTTGCTTGTTCCTGCTTTACTCGTGTTAGTAACGATCCTTTGTCCTTTGCACAATTTAGATACCAGTGTTTGCCCTTGAAAGTAACTTCCTTATTGTTTTCCCACACAGGGCGTCGCAATCTTGTCACGATATAAATTAACATGAACACTGGATGAAATGGTATAGTCATTGAGATATATACTGTGGTGAATTGAGTGTGGTGTTCCCTGTGAGAGATTGTCAAAAATGGCCCCATCCAATTTAAATACCATAATGACGTTCTCATTTTACCGGTTATCAAAATCTCGGCCGAGACAACAAGATATCGTCTTAACCAAGATGCAACCTTATATTTTCAACGAGTGCTAATATTGGCAGTCATGATAATGACCTCCAACTTTCGATAATGTCACATATCACTTCCATTTTGCCTAGTCATTCTAGGCAAGACGTTGTGTTTCTAACGTCTTCGCGTTTAACAGTTTTTTAAGGTATTTAATGTGCTTTATTCATTTATTATTTATGTAGGATTTCTATTTGATAGAGACAGAGAAAATGAATTGGCTTAAACTTAACATTCCTAAGCAAAAATATTTACTCTATACTTTTTGATAATTTTACAAAGTTCAGTTGTATTTCAATCCTGCATATTAAACATTTGGCTCCAAGTCTCCATATAAACGCAATTGCGACAATTGATTTCATCATGTACATTTCAAAACAAGGAACAATAAATCAAGCAGATATGGAGCTAAACTTGACACAACTAAACAAGGCAAGTCAGGACATCAATAAGAATCCTTTAATCTTTGTATATTCAGTTAATATAATTTCTAAAATGAAACATGGAGTTGACATTTATGTTGCTTTTCAAACGCTAACGTTTTTTTTGTCGAGATTTTGTAAATTGAAAAACAATGTCGTTTAGACATTTTAAATAGAGGCCGTTATCTGTGAATCATAAGTTGGAGACACCACCTAGCGGCTATTTTGAAATTGTTGCATCATGGGTATCTTTGTAATTGAAAATTAATGTATATGTGTGTGTCTATGTATGTGTGTATGGTTTTACTTGTACATCTGTAGATTACAACTGTGGTATATTGTGTCGTGTAGGGTTAGAAGAATGAGACTGTCGTATTTTCTTCATTAGATAAATGTTTTAGATATTGTATTTTATTAATTTCTTTGAGCATTGCTTTGTCAGGATCAGTTCTGTTTACAAGAGAAGGCGCTAGCGATTCGTTTTATCCAAGGTATGCTATTTTTTATGCAATGTGTTCTTTCAATTGGTATCTTCTTATGCTGTAATTCTACACTGAACTGTGTAAATGTATTAATATATAATTGCAAGACTATTTTATCGCCGATGCGATATAAATGGCAAATTTGTGCCTTTTTTAAAATTATATTTTTCGTTGTTATAACATGTAAAATGCGTCACGACTGTTGTGGAAATCTCAAGAATGATTTGTTTAATGAATGAATATATGAGCAAATGACGAAACTAATTAATGTATGAATATGTGTACAAGATAATGACGACTTTGTAAAATTTTAGTAATTTTGTATGATACTCGTATCTGTAATTAATTAAGTTTATTAATATAATGTTGTCTGAAATTTTATTCAAATTATTCAAACATTATCATTCTTGACTGTTATTACATCACTGCAGAATTGGATTGCTTGGTTTTCTCTTGATATGCTCTTTTTCTTGAGGTTTTCTTCTTTCTGTCTTTGCTTGACATATAGCATCATAGATAATAGTTATTATTTATTATTATTTGTGCGCGGTTTGGTCAAGTGGTTAACACTACGGCCGTCCACGCAGGCGGCCGTGGTTCGATCCCCGAAGTCGTCGTACGCATGGAATATTCAGAGAAAGTGTTTTTCTCCTGCCCACACAACTCAAACAATACAGGTGGAGTATAAAATGGTCTGGGGTGGATGTTGCGGTATCTTTGTTGTAACATCCAAGTAAGGTGGCACTATAATTGATACCGTTGGAAGCACGGCCTCACTACAAATACAGCATAATACATCTCCAGAACACACGTAGACATACACACATATTAGCTAGGTGGCATATATATATGACTAGTAGTAAGCGCCTGATAAGTTGTATATTATCATTACTGTCATTTGACTTTCATTATCATATAATAAAGCACAAACCAGTGCAGGTTCGGGGAAAGAATAGTCCTGCTGTAACTCACTGCATGATTGTAAGAGGTGACTTATGTGCCCCCCCCCCTGCAGAATCGGGGGTTGTTTCTTTATTGCCTTCTATTAAGGGAATATTGAAAAAAAAATCAGGGATAGACCTGTTGTATCTCACTGTATGTGTATCGTAAAAGGCGACTAACTTAGTGCCCCCTGCGGAATCGGGAGTTTTCGTCCATTACCCCTACGAAGGGGACATGGAAGATACCAAAATCTATCTGTTGCCTCCATTGAAACGCTTGGGATATTTTTCAGGCGGTGTACCCCTATAGACACTCGTTCTTATATGACCCTGGCTGTTGCGAGAACGTTAAACCGCAAATAAACAAACAATACAGTTGTTATTGTAGAATGGTTTGAAAGGGTTGTCGTGGCATATCTCATGTAATTGTCATTAACAAACGAAAAGGCTCGCGGCAATATTACTCACCAAATAAAGTTATATATAGCATTAATTATCCTTCAACTGGGCCCCGGGGTCTCTAATTTCAAACCATCCGAGCACATAATATTTTGTTTCTATTAAGCAACTGCTGATAATGCAATTAAAATACTAATAGCTACTTATTAGTACCACGTATGTAAATGGTCCTGACTGTTAGTGTGTGTGTGTGTGTGTGTGCAGTTGTAACACAAGAGGTAAGTTTGAGACTGTTGTGTTACATACAAAATTCTTGTTATGTTAGTGACTCACACAGTTCTTGTATCGCATAATAACATTTGTTTTCTTTTGTAGAATGCGTTTACTGATCACCGTGTTGTTTGCGTCTACGGTATGGGGATACCGACATTTCCAGGACGAGATTCCAAATGGTGGAAATGTGCTTAACCCATGTAAGAACAACGACATCTGGGGAGGCTTGGGCCACCGGAACCCCCGCGGAGGAGGGATCTTTAATCCTTTTGGTGTGGACTTCAAGAATGCTGGGATGGTTTGTACACTGAAATATAAGCATATCAACGATTGTAACGGTTTAAAGATAATTAATCACAAAACGTTGATGCGAATGTTTTCGTTCATTCTACAAGTTTATTTAAATGAAACGTTAATTTGAAGCTTACTAATCTAAACGGGATCAAGAGCAAGTATAAGTCATGTTTACTCATCAGTCATAACACAAACGAAACTAGAATATTTCCTGTATTGTTACAGTCTTTGTTGGCTTATTTAATGACAATTTTTTTACTATTGGATGATTTTAAGTACATGAAAACAATATTTGGTACCCAGGAAATATAATATCATAATGAGTTTATATAACTGATTTGCTTATTGATTTGATTTTCTCATCTCAAGTAAGGGTTAATTTGATAGTATGGTAAACACATGCTTATTCCAGTCACACACTACCGTCACTGATCAAATCAGGGCTATTGAATTGCAGTCATCGGCTGTACGCTTGAAGTACTATAAGACAATCTTCTTTTTCTTAAATAAAATAAAATGAATCCAGTATTTGTTGAAACAATTCGTGGGTAGTGTAGAAAGAAAAAAAGAACAATTATTCATGACGGGACACGTATTTGCAGAAGTGGACAAAAGCCCTGTGTGAGATGGACTCTGACGGGGATGGAATAACTAACGGGGAGGAACTGGGGGACCCGGATTGTATGTGGACAAAAGGAAACACCCCAACGGTCACACTCGGCATAGGTCACCCCGGTGTGTTTTCAGTTTATGTATACTATCTTTTTTTTTTTTTTTTTTTAAAGATTGTGAGCTTATTTGTTTTCAGTTGTTGTAAATATAGGTCACTCTAAAGTTGTTGCTAATATAAGTCACTCTAAAGCGCTTTACAGTACATATATATACAATTAATACAATCAGCATATACATTAATCAAATACAATTTTGAGGAATTTGCAGGAGCTGTCTTATCAGGCGCTAACTACTAGTCCTATGCCACCTGGCTAATATCTCCCTATGTGTGTATGCCTGCATGGGTACAGGAGATGTAATGTGTTCTGTTTGTAGTGGGACCGTGCTTCCAACGGTATGCTTTATAGTGCCACCTCACTTGAATGCTACAGCACAGATACCGGAACATCCACCACAGACCAGTTTATACTCCACCTGGTTTGTTAGAGTTCGAACCCCGGCCGCCTGCGTTGAAGGTCGAAGTGTTAATCCATCGACAAATCCGTCCATTAATAAAATTTGATATATCATATACAATATATGCATGTAAGTCTTAAATATGTTTTTTGTTATTTCTGGACGGGTTGGTCGAGTGGTTAACACCCCGGCCTTCCACGCAGGCGGCGGGGTTCGATCCCCGAAGTCGTCGTACGCATGGAACATTCAGAGAAAGTGTTTTTCTTCTGCCAGCACAACTCCAACAACCGAGGTGGAGTATACATTGGTCTGGAGTGGATGTCGCGGTATTTGTGCTGAAGCATTCAAGTGAGGTGGCACTATAAATGATGTCGTTGGAAGCACTTTCCCACTTAAAACAGAACGCATTTCATCACCAGCACACACGCAGTCATATACACATAGAGAGATATTAGCCAGGTGGCATAGGACTAGTAGTTAGCGCCTGATAAGGCAGCTCCTGCGAATTCCTAAAAAAAGTATTGATTAATGTATATGCTAATTGTATTAATGTTATATCTATGCACTGTAAACCGCTTCAGAGTGGCTTATGTTAGCTAGATAGGGCGCTATATAAAATGCTGTATATGTTATTATTTGAATCGTTTACTTGCCTTTATGATATAAAGTTTGGTTTCACAATAAAAATATCTAATCATTTATTGAGAGTTACGATTCGGACAGGTTTTGTTAACACGTGCTATTATTGGTAGGTATTTGCACCCCACGATCGGCTCCCGCCTGTCAAGCAGTTAACAGCTGGATCGACTGTGAGATCAAAGGTCCGCAATGCGATGCACTTAAGGAAGATGGTCAGTACCACCTCTTTCCGTCTATGTATGCATAATACAAATAATCAGAACAACTGTAAACTAAGAAATGAAATTGCCAAGACCTAAACTAAATTCTTCTTATATTGTGTAAGACATATTGTTCCGTTTTCTTATAAACATATGCTTTTTGCTCATGATGCAAATATTCCCTTTTAAACAAGGACACTTAACTCTACATTTCAGGAATTAAAAGCATCACGGTGAGGCTTCCCGAGACAGTGGTGCCAGCTGTAGAGACAAACTACTACTGTATGTTTGCTGAACTGCCGACAGATGGCGACTACCATTTGGTTGGCTTCGAATCACAAATCGACAATACTGATATCAATCATCACATTATTCTGTTCGGATGTGAATCAACAGGTAAGAAAAGGAACATTCACCCCTCTAATAGCTCACCTGCCAAAAGGGAAATTGATCTTGCAACATGACGCAGCGTCCGTCGGTTTCTCTGCCGTCAACATCTTTTCTTTAAAACACTTTCTTATGAATAAACAAGAGACATAGGGCCAAGATATTTCTCCAGAAACATGCTGCTAAAAACATTAAAATTCAACTTTTGAGTAACTATGCGACCAAGTGTTTTGATATTGTCCAGTAACATGCTGAACAGATGGTATATCACATTTGTTCCAATGAATATTGCCCTACTTTCAAGGTCACATGGGTGAAATGTTTTAAAACATTTAAAAACTTTCTCTGAATGACCAAGGTTCCTAGTGCTGTGATACTTGGCCAGTTGCACACTGAAGTGAAGGACTATCAGTCCAAGTGGATTAAATGGCTTCACTTTATCCACCTCCGAGTCAATGTGTGTTAGTTATACATTTTAATTATAACGTCCAGTAGCAGGTGTCCTACTAAGTAATGTTATTTTGCTAGGAGCATGCTGGGATAAAGGGCAATTCATATGAATTGCATTGACCTGTTTTCAAGGTTACAACGGTCCGATATGTAAAATCTTTAAACGGTTTCTTCTGAAAAGCCCAGATGCACAGAGTAAGGATATAAGGCATACCGTAGATTACTATACTGTGCTGTAGTTAAATGAATTATTTTGACCGCCTGTTAAACATTTGAATTACTTTTTTTGAACACTTACATTGCTAAGACAATGATATTTGACCTGTAGCTTTATAATGTGAAACGCTATAAAATGTGTTATCCCCCTACCACTAAATGTTCCTAGTAAATTGGTATAGCCGGCAAACCTTTTTAATGACCCACCCACTAGTCAAAAGGCATCCTCTGACAGGTTTAATTACCCACCCACTAGTCAAAAGGCATCGTCTGACAGGTTTAATTACCCACTAGTCAAAAGGCATCGTCCGATAGGTTTAATTACCCACTAGTCAAAATGCATCGTCCGACAGGTTTAATACCCACTTGTCAAAAGGCATCCTCTGACAGGTTTAATTACCCACTTGTCAAAAGGCATCGTCTGACAGGTTTAATTACCCACAAGTCAAAAGGCATCGTCTGACAGGTTTAATTACCCACTAGTCAAAAGGCATAATCTGACAGATTTAATTATCCACTAGTCAAAAAGCATCCTCTGACAGGTTTAATTACCCACTTGTCAAAAGGCATCGTCTGACAGGTTTAATTACCCACTAGTCAAAAGGCATAATCTGACAGATTTAATTATCCACTAGTCAAAAAGCATCCTCTGACAGGTTTAATTGCATAAAGAGCTTACACGTATCGTGTCACTGAATTATATTATTATCAAACAAAAATTAAACATAAAGAATATGAAACCAGTATTCAAAGGTTGCAAGAGTAATATCGGTTGTGCCTTGTTCAGCATAGATTTTGTGGATTTTAAAGTTGTGTCAAAGCATTTTGATAACCGCTATTTACACAATTTTCAAAAAATCTATAGGATGTAAATAGTTAACAATGTATTGACTTTCACTATTAAAATAAATCCCCATTGATAATATATCAAATTTAATTGGGATACAGTCTAGAATCCAAAAATGTTAAGTTTGAAGTATTCATAATTAATACAATAAATCAGTACATTGTAAATACATTTGTCATTTGATAAATTTTATCATTTGATATTTACACTTTTAAATAAACATGTATTTTAATTTATATTTTATATGTCTCCAGATACGTTCTTTTAATCAATTAAATCTTGCTTGCGTCACTCTTTTATAAACTCATGTTTGCACATTATCTATCAGAGAAGACGAGCTTCGCGATAAACAATCCTCATCCCTGTGGAATGAAAAGTATACCAGAGTGTAGAACCATGCTGGGAGTTTGGAACTTCGGCACTCCTGTAAAATGTATGCACGAAGACAGTGGCTTCAGGATTGGAAAAAATGGGTTCAAATATGCATACCTTCAGGTACACTTACCTATGAAGCTCACCTTAATTCATTGAAATCTTTCTGCTGTTTTATGTGTACTTATAAATAGAATAGAGGTCCATCTCAGTGTAGGCAAACGTGGTGCTCCAGTGACATTTGGAACAGATATCATCTTTGTAATATGTACAACGCATTTACATATTTAACTGTTAAGATTAAATGAATTTATTTGGTAAAAAGATTTTAATTGTAGTTTCAACATTTTACAATACTCTTATTTCAGACGAATAACAGACTTTGCAACCTTGAAATACGTGTTAATATTTTACAGTTCCATTGGAACAATCCCCAACTTCGCACTGACTACACCGATAGCTCCGGACTGAAGTTGTACTACACACCCAATCGCCGGCCACATAACGCTAGAATGTGGACGGTCGGCTCATCGTACTTTGAGATTCCTCCTGGTGAAGAGGAATTTGAAGTAGAAGCATGGTGTAGGAATGACTGTACCTCGCGATACTTGTCTGGACCAGTCTACATCACAAGGGCAGAGAATCACATGCACTACCTCGGTGAGACGTTTTCAAATACCCAATATCGACCAACGTTCTTCAGAAATGTATATTTTAGGAATAACAATGATTATGTTTTGGGGATTTTACGGTATATACCGAAAAAACTGTGTGAACTTTGCACACGTAGAAGAGGTTTATGCCATAAAGTGCACACATATAGTTTTTCGGTGTATACCGTATAACCCTGAAAATTTATCATTGCTATTCCTAATAGCTAAATTTAAAAAGACGGACAACACTTTTTAGCTCATTGTTAACGAATGTTTATTCATTTTTTTGAAAGAAGACCCAACCAAACAATAACAAAACAAGGGAGACCGGATGATTTTCTCACGGAACACAGTATTTATCTGTAATTTCAATGCTGAGCAACTTTAATAAATCAGAAGTTAGAATTACAAATACTGCGTTACACATTGTATTGTACGAACTCACCACTTTTCGTGTTGTCTTTGTTTTACGCTATACGATATAATCGGTCTATCATAAAGGGAATAGCCGAAATTAACTGGATTAATACCCAATTAACTGAATTTATTAAATTTATACAGGACGTAAGCAAAAGATCCAGCACTACAGGAACGGAGTATGGATCAGGGATATAACCAATGACATGTATGACTTCAATTCTTTTGCTGACTATGCGTAAGTTATTTACGGATTTTTTTCTTCTTTTTTACTAACACATAAAATTGATCATTCCTTTCCTGACTCTTAAGTCGCAATAAGCTTTCACGATATCATATCTAGAGAAAGGGAAAGAATTAAACGACACCAGCAAGATTAAAATTCGAATACATTTTCGATTTCTAGATAAAAAAAATTAACAAACATTATGGAAGATTTGTAGACTAATATTGAACAGTGAAAGTCGGTACCAGGAATCCAGGCAAGTAAATTCATTGTCATCATTATAATAAACACTAAACAAACAAACAGATATGATGCTGACGAAAATGACAGTTACTGCTTTTATTGTTTTTTCTATGACTTGGTTGAGTGTACTAAATTGAACGTTTGCTTCTTTTCAGCTCAACTGGCCCGAAGGGCCATGTGAGCTTATGCCGTACTGCAGCGTCCGTCCTCCGTCAATTTTTCTTTTAAACGACTTCTTCTGAAGAACTGAAGGACCTAGGGTCATGATATTTGGCCAGTAGGTACCTGGGATGGAATGCTAAAAAATTTCCTCATTAAAATGACCTTGACCTACTTTCAAACAAACAACAATATCCTAAGAACCATTTTGACTAGAGTCATGATACTTAGTAATGTTATGTAGACCAATAATGCAAATCTTTTTCTTAATTACAGTAATGAGGTCAAAGGTCAACTTTAAGTGTTAGTCGGGGGTCAAATGTCAACATGGGTTCAAAGCTTTAACAATCTTCTTCTCAAGTTCCATAAGGCCCAGGGTCATGATATTTGGCAAGTAGTTACCTGGGATAGAGTGCTATAAACTTTCCTCATTAAAATGACCTTGACCTTCTTTTAAGGTCACAGGGGTCAAACATGTTAAAAACTACAAACAACGTTATCCTAAGAAGCATTTGGTGTAGAGTCGTGATACTTGGGTATGTTATGTAGACCAGCAATGATAATGTATTCGGTATTGAGGTCAAATGTCAACTTTAAGCGCTGGCCGGAGTCAAAGGTTAACGTGGGTTAAACGCTTTAAAATTACAATTTCAAATTTCAAACAACAATATTTTAAGAAGCATTTAAGAGATGTTAAAATGTCTTGTGTTCTAGTTACCAATTTTGGTCTGAAGTTACCTATATGTCAGTTTCATGTAACGTAAGAAACAGGTGACCGATACAGGCCCTCTGGGCCTCTTGGTTTCTTTATAGTTATTCAGCAAATTTGAAAACTTATAGTATGAAATTTTTGTTTGTTTGTTTATTTTATGGTAGGATTTTTTTTTATCGTACTCGTTTGTCTGCCACGTGGTGTCGTTGTCTGTAACGTGGTTTTGTTGTCTGTAACGTTGTTTCGTTTTCTGTAACGTGGTTTTGTTGTCTGTAACGTTGTTTCGTTTTCTGTAACGTGGTTTCGTTGTCTGTAACGTGGTTTCGTTGCATGTAACGTGGTTTTGTTGTCTGTAACGTTGTTTCTTTGTCTGTAACTTGGTTTAGTTGTCTGTATCGTGGTTTTGTTGTCTGTAATGTGGTTTTGTTGTCTGTAACGTTGTTTCGTTTTCTGTAACGTGGTTTTGTTGTCTGTAAACGTTGTTTCGTTTTCTGTAACGTGGTTTCGTTGTCTGTAACATGGTTTCGTTGCCTGTAACGTTGTTTTGTTGTCTGTAACGTGGTTTTGTTGTCTGTTACGTGGTTTTGTTGTTTGTAACGTGGTTTTGTTGTCTGTAACGATGTTTCGTTTTCTGTAACGTGGTTTTGTTGTCTGCAACGTTGTTTCGTTTTCTGTAACGTGGTTTCGTTGTCTGTAACGTGGTTTTGTTGTCTGTATCGTGGTTTTGTTGTCTGTAACGTTGCTTCGTTGTTACTAACCCAGTTTTCACTCTGAAGACGTGACAGTACTTGGATTTGATCAACATTTACATACTGGGTGTCGTCGATGAAACCAAAGTAACTAACACTTCCATGTTATGGTTATGTTTTCCTTGTACTTTTCTAGGGTTTCCATCTATATCTGGCCTTTCTTCGTATTTTGACTTTTTTTATTGAATTGTCCCAGATTTACGACTCCTATCGAAGTGAAGCCTGGGGATGAAATCAAGAGCACATGTACTTTCCGATCTGTTGGTAGAAACAAGACCACGCGCTTTGGAGA
Source organism: Mizuhopecten yessoensis (assembly GCF_002113885.1). Taxonomy (NCBI): domain Eukaryota; kingdom Metazoa; phylum Mollusca; class Bivalvia; order Pectinida; family Pectinidae; genus Mizuhopecten; species Mizuhopecten yessoensis. The sequence goes on from NW_018405055.1 coordinate 1,222,743, forward strand.
AGATTCATCACATGAAATGTGTTTCGGTTTTCTAGTTATCCATCCGCTTGAAAACTTGAAGGTTCAAGATTGCTTGTCATGGAGGGAGCTAGATACATGCAAAATATATGATTTTTCATCAGATTTCCCGGTGATAGACGGCTGCCATTATAAAACACTTTTGAACCCATTTCACCCAGACCTCATTGCTCTCATTTCCAACCTCAGATCACTCTGCAGATCTTTCGATGTTTGTACTCAAGAATGCAAACACTATGTCAGAGGTCTACTGGCGAGTAACAAGTGTTTCAGTGGGGTCATAAGCGACTTTTTGAAGTACTATACCATAAGTCAGGCACCATACTTTATGGAGGTATGGGCAGCCCTCGACTCGTGTAAAACAGAGTTAGAAATGGAGGATTGTCAGGAACAATGTGATTCTGCGAAGTAGAGCGACATGACCTTTAATCGTGGACAGAATCACGGTCGATTGGACAACAACAGATGATATGTACCGTAAATTACAGAACATTTGCCTGTTTACAAATTCAATATTCCATATTACGTAAAAGACTGAATTGCAATAAGTTTATCAAAATTTGAAGTCAATATTAAATGGATTAAAAGTATAAAATTGTTGTTTTTAAGTTTTGCTTCGTAACATTTAATACAATTCACTATTCCTCGAACATTCCTCGAGACGAATTGCTTTTATTGGACTTACCTTATACAGTCTAGGATATGGCTAAATGTAAACTATTGAATCGTTGTAGATAAGTCGTTTAATAGCATTCTTAGTAATGGTATTGATAAGCCTGTCAGTGATGGTTTTCTCTAATAGTATTACCGTATTAACAGTTAATAGGACTGCTACTGAAATGAACATTACTATATTGACTTGTTCGATTCCGTAACTAGTCAATGTTTCATCATGTTTTATTACATTTTAAGGAATCTCATAACACTACTGTTTTAACGGACTGACTTAGAAATCTTCGTTTTAATAGGCATATTCAGCAAAAAACTAAGATAAAAACTAAGAAAATATTTATCTTTAATGATAGTTGGAATCGAAAGGTGATAATTTGCCTTGTGTATTTACATAATGTATCTTGGAAAGAATGCCGTTAATATCAAAAACAAAGTTTTAATATTCAGTTTACTATCAGAGATAAGAAGGGGAAGACGAAGTGGCAAGTCTCTGTATACATGTGTTTGTTATTATCTGACATGCACGATGAAAGCCACTGCACCAAACTTAAGGATGTACACCTCTGAGAAGTCAAAAATTTCCTGTATTAAACTTTTATATGGATTTTTGGAAAAGGGAGTTAATGGCATAGTAGAAAATGCAAATCAAAATAATGTCGGTGTGTTCGTTTTTGTGCTATGACCGGTCAAAGATACCAATTTAACACAACACGTGATTTTAGGTGATTTTTTGGGTTTTGACCATTTGCAGAACAAATTCATACAATTTCTTCCAAGTATGTTATCAAATATGTATGAATGTTTATAGAATTGATGAAAATGTTATTTTCTATTAAATTGTGGAAGGAAAATTTCTTAACCTTATTCTTTTAACTCAGAAAGCCGATTTTAGTTACCCCTACCCCCTATTTTTTAATGAAAAAATACCCATTTGTTACCATTTTTTTTACAGATTAAACGCTTGATTCTTCTTTTTTTGTCCGGTTATCATTTGTGTTATTTCTTTACCTTATTCGGAGTCATCAATCAAAAGTGTTTCAGTTACACTAAATACGTAAAAAAAATATCAATAATGTATAATTTTCCAGTTCCTTGCATATTATTTTTATCATATCGAATATTATAAAGTTGTACCGCAAAATTGAACCTGCTACAATTAAAAATGGCGACACGATGACAATTTAAGTGATCAGTCTAGTGTCAAAAAAGGTGAAATTCTGGCCTTTTTTAAAGCGCGAGAAATACACATTAATACACGTTTTCAAAATAGCTGCCAAATTGGTATTGTTTTTAATTCTTGCAAAATAAGTTCTAAAAACAACAGGCATCTAGTTTTTTGACATATTTTTCCGATGCGTGTTTGCTAATAAACTTGATCATAATTTGTTAAATATTACAAAAACCCGTTACACCAGATCAAAACGAGACTTGAACGTGATTGAAACCTCAGAAGAGTACATCCTTAAGTTTGTCAGTAGTTTTACATTCTATTAGATGCCTTCAATATACATGCATTTCATTTGAGTATGAACTCATTGACAGAACTTATTTTGTATCGTTGTTTACTTACGTCTATGTCGGACCCATTGACAGCACTTATTTTGTATCGTTGTTTACTTACGTCGATATAGGACCCATTGACAGCACTTATTTTGTATCGATGTCGGACCAATTGACAGCACTTGTTTTTGTCTCGTTGTTTACTTACGTCGATTTCAGACCCATAGACAGCACTTATTTTGGATCGTTGTTTACTTACGTCGATATAGGAACCATTGACATAACTTATTTTGTATCGTTGTTTGCTTACGTCGATATAATACCCATTGACAACACTTATGTTGTTTCGTTGTTTACTTACGTCGATCTCAGACCCATTGACAGCACTTATTGTGTATCGTTGTTTACTTACGTCTATGTCGGGCCCATTGACAGCACTTATTTTTCAGCGTTGTTTACTTACGTCGATATGGGAGCCATTGGCATTACTTGTTTTGTGTCGTTGTTTACTTACGTCGATATAAGCCCCATTGACAGCACTTATTTTTCAGCGTTGTTTACTTACGTCGATATAGGGCCCATTGACAGCACTTATTTTTCAGCGTTGTTTACTTACGTCGATATAAGCCCCATTGACAGCACTTATTTTGTATCGCTGTTTAATTACGTCGATATCAGACCCATAGACAGCACTTATTTTGGATCGTTGTTTACTTACGTCGATATCAGACCCATTGACAGCACTTTTGTTGTATCGTTGTTTACTTACGTGGATGTCAGACCCAATGACAGCACTTATGTTGTATCGTTGTTTACTTACGTCGATATAAGACCCATTGACAGCACTTATTTTGAATCGCTGTTTACTTACGTCGATATCAGACACATTGACAGTACTTATTTTGTATCGCTGTTTAATTACGTCGATATCAGACCCATTGACAGTACTTATTTTGTATCGCTGTTTAATTACGTCGATATCAGACCCATTGATAGCCATATTTTGTATCGCTGTTTACTTACGTCGATATCAGACCCATTGACAGCACTTATTTTGTATCGTTGTTTACTTACGTCGATGTCGGACCCATTGACATCCCTTATTTTGTATCGCTGTTTACTTACGTCGATATCAGACCCAGTGACATCACTTATTTGGTATCGTTATTTACTTACGTCGATGTCGGACCCATTGACATCACTTATTTTGTATCGCTGTTTACTTACGTCGATGTCAGACCCATAGACAGCACTTATTTTGTATCTTTGTTTACTTACGTCGATATCAGACACATTAATAGCACTTTTGATCTTTCGAAGCCTATTTCCAGCTTCAGAATCCTCTCCTCTCCTGGCGCTCAGCCTTTTCTTGTTGCAGGCGCACTGCCTTTGTGTCTACAAGTAACCAACCATACAGCATCTCAAACTCGTTTGACACGACACGTATACAAATGTAAGAAACATTTGATCGCACATTATTATGCACATATATTTTTAAACTAGAATTAGTTTTAAATACTGTTTCTATAATGACATCGATTTTCTCATATGCCACTAGCTTAAGATGATATAGAATAAAACAAAAGAATAAATAAATAAATACTATAAAAGTGGATAAGAAAGGTCCAAAGACAACTTAGCTACACAGGCGTCTCTCTGCCTCAGAATTTTGTTCTTTTCTATAGGGTTAACGTTATGACAACACAATCATATATAAACCAGTCTGATATATTACTTAGCCTTTAAATTTTACAGGGACATTTTTTTTCACGTTTTGGAAAAAAATCGCTTCACAATAAAATAGGCTTGATCAAAGCTGTATCAGAACGTTCGGCAACAAGTTCGTGGGGTTGATATTTCGCTAATTATTTTCTCAGGTCACGTAATTGCTGAACGTTAAGCAGGGAATAACAACTACCATTTTTAAGGACTTTGGTATGTTCCGGCCTGGGTTCAGAACCCATTGCCTTCCTCACCTGGGCGAACACTCAACATTAAGGCCAAAAGCGAGGTGTTGCCAAGAAAAGGCGCTAGGAAATAAAAGCTAGTTAGAAGTGGAAAGAAAGATAAAGATCCCAAATATTGCAATGGGTGCAGCAGATTTATTTTGGTCGCTTTTGTGTCCCCAAATAGAGGACACCAAAGCAAATCTCCAATTCGGCAGGGGGTTCCCTTATTAGTCGCCTCCTCCGATAATGCAGAGGGTAGCAGCAGGTGTATTCTTTTCCAGATCCCTAACCTGCAGGGGTGTTTTTGTCAGAGACTAAAAAAAAAGCAAAAAAAAAAAATTTAATCAAGTTTTGATTTCATTATGTTGAGAATATGAACAAAATCAAATGTTTGAAGTCTTTATATTTCAGTCATAAATGATTTATGCATCGGCACTCATAAAAGAAACAATTGATGGTGCGTTGATGTCGAATTCAATAAAGGTTTTCCAGACCATCATGTCGAGTTCTAACGCCTTCTTTCAGCAACGTTATTGTTTTTCACTCCGCGTGCGATGAACCACTAACAAACAGATGATGTTTGATTTTATTTGGCATATAAACCTTTCAAATCTCGGAGACTGTAACAAAATTAGAAAAAGACTATGTACATGTATCGATTTAACGTCGATCTCAGCAATTTTCAAACAGTTCTTTTTTTCAAACTTCTGTTAAGCAATCTTTTTTTTTCTATTTGCCCTTACGGAAGCGCGCAGATGGTCTGCCTCTTTATGTGGGAGGATTATCCAGAGAGAAAACCCGTGGGCGTACAGGTGATCGAATCCTGGCCATCTTGGTGAAGACAAGCGCGCTATCCACTGCGCAACTCGACCCACCATATAAGGTACACTCGAATCTCTACTTTTAATGGCGTCTTTCAGGCAAAAATTAATTTTGGAATACCCATCATCTATGTTACAAATCTTTTACATAAATGCCGATCTTAAAAGCTCATTTGAGCTAGTGTTTTATTATTATCCCTCGACTTTTGATCAGGCTTATCTAATCTTATTCTCAATCAGTAAATATCAGAGATTAACAAAAGCTATACGCTCTTTTCAGGCCTTGCCTTTTCATATTCATATATGGCTTCGTTTATTTAGTTCTTGTGTCGCACGTTATGTCGTTATTTCAGAAACAGTGTCGCACGTTATGTCATTTCTTCAGAAACAGTGTCGCACTTTATGGCGTTCATTTAAAAACAGTGTCGCACGTTATGGCGTTCCTTAAAAAACAGTGTCGCACGTTATGGCGTTCCTCCAGAAACAGTGTCGCACGTTATGTCATTTTTTTTTTCAGAAACAGTGTAGCACGTTATGGCGTTCCTTAAAAAACAGTGTCGCACTTTATGGCGTTCCTCCAGAAACAGTGTCGCACGTTATTGCGTTCCTCCAGAAACAGTGTCGCACATTAAGGCGTTCCTTAAAAAACAGTGTCGCACTTTATGGCGTTCCTCCAGAAACAGTGTCGCACGTTATGGCGTTCCTCCAGAAACAGTGTCGCACATTAAGGCGTTCCTTAAAAAACAGT